>NC_059138.1:44103431-44110230 GCF_020740605.2 Lemur catta
CTGCCTTCCTGCCTTCCTTCCTGCCTTCCTGCCTTCCTGCCTTCCTGCCTTCCTGCCTTCCTGCCCTTCTCTGCTTCCTTCCTTCCTTCCTTCCTTCCTGCCTTGCCTGCCTGCCTTCCTGCCTTCCTTCCTGCCTTCCTTCCTTCCTTCCTTCCTTCCTTCCTTCCTGCCTTCCTCCTCCTTCCTTCTGCCTTCCTTCGCCTGCCTTCCTGCCTTCCTTCCTGCCTGCCTTCCTTCCCTTCCTTCCTTCCTTCCTTCCTGCTCCTTCCTGCCTTCCTCCTCCTTCCTTCCTTCCTTCCTGCCTTCCTGCCTTCCTTCCTTCCTTCCTCCTCCTCCTGCCTTCCTTCCTTCCTTCCTTCCTTCCTTCCTTCAGCCTTCCTTCCTTCCTTCCTTCCTTCCTTCCTGCCTTCCTTCCTGCCTTCCTTCCTTCCTGCCTTCCTTCCTGCCTGCCTTCCTTCGCTTCCTTCCTGCCTTCCTTCCTTCCTTCCTGCCTTCCTTCCTGCCTGCCTTCCTTCCTGCCTTCCTTCCTTCCTTCCTTCCTTCCTTCCTTCCTGCCTTCCTTCCTTCCTTCCTTCCTGCCTTCCTGCCTTCCTGCCTTCCTCTCGCTTCCTGCCTTGCCTTCCTTCCTGCCTTCCTTCCTTCCCTGCCTTCCTGCCTTCCTGCCTTCCTGCCTTCTGCCTGCCTTCCTTCCTGCCTTCCTGCCTTCCTGCCTTCCTGCCTTCCTGCCTGCCTTCCTTCCTGCCTTCCTGCCTTCCTGCCTTCCTTCTTCCTTCCTTCCTTCCTTCTCCTGCCTTCCTTCCTTCCTTGCCTTCCCGTCCTGCCTTCCTTCCTTCTCCTTCCTTCCTGCCTTCCGTCCTTCCTTCCTTCCTTCCTGCCTTCCTTCCTGCCTTCCTTCCTGCCTTCCTTCCTTCCTGCCTTCCTGCCTTCCTTCCTTCCTTCCTGCCTTCCTTCCTTCCTGCCTTCCTTCCTTCCTGCCTCCCTGCCTTCCTTCCTTCCTGCCTTCCTTCCTTCCTGCCTTCCTGCCTTCCTGCCTGCCTTCCTGCCTTCCTGCCTTCCTTCCTTCCTTCCTTCCTTCCTTCCTTCCTTCCTTCTTCCTTCCTGCCTGCCTTCCTTCCTTCCTTCTTCCTTCCTCCTTCCTTCCTTCCTGCCTTCCTTCCTTCCTTCCTTCCTTCCTGCCTTCCTTCCTTCCTTCCTTCCTTCCTGCCCTTCCTTCCTGCCTTCCTTCCTTCCTTCCTTCCTTCCTCCTTCCTTCCCTTCCTGCCTGCCTTCCTTCCTTCCTTCCTGCCTTCCTGCCTTCCTGCCTTCCTGCCATCCTTCCTTCCTTCTCCTTCCTTCTCTCTCCTGCCTTCCTTCCTTCCTGCCTTCCTTCCTGCCTTCCTTCCTGCCTTCCTCCTGCCTTCCTGCCTTCCTGCCTTCCTGCCTTCCTTCCTTCCTTCCTTCCTTCCTCCTCCCTCCCTCCCTCCCTCCTCCCTTCCTGCCTTCCCTGCCTTCCTGCCTGCCTTCCTGCCTTCCTGCTTCCTGCCTTCCTTCCTCCTGCCTTCCTGCCTTCCTGCCTTCCTGCCTTCCTGCCTTCCTTCCTCTGCCTTCCTTCCTTCCTCCTGCCTTCCTTCCTGCCTTCCTTCCTGCCTTCTGCCTTCCTTCCTTCCTGCCTTCCTTCCTCGCCTTCCTTCCTTCCTTCCTTCCCTGCCTTCCTGCCTTCCTGCCTTCCTTCCTTCCTTCCTGCCTTCCTGCCTTCCTGCCTTCTCTTTCTGCCTTCCTGCCTTCCTGCCTTCCTTCCTGCCTTCCTGCCTTCCTGCCTTCCTTCCTGCCTTCCCTGCCTTCCCTGCCTGCCTTCCTGCCTTCCTGCCTTCCTGGCCTGCCTTCCTGCCTTCCCTGCCTTCCTTCCTGCCTTCCTGCCTGCCTTCCTGCCTTCCTGCCTTCCTTCCTGCCTTCCTGCCTTCCTGCCTTCCTGCCCTTCCTGCCTTCCTGCCTTCCTTCCTTCCTTCCTTCCTTCCTTCCTGCCTTCCTTCTCCTGCCTTCCTTCCTGCCTGCCTTCCTTCCTGCCTTCCCTTCCTTCCTTCCTTCCTTCCTTCCTTCCTTCCTGCCTTCCTTCCTGCCTTCCTTCCTGCCTGCCTTCCTTCCTGCCTTCCTTCCTGCGTTCCTTCCTTCCTTCCTTCCTGCCTGCCTTCCTTCCTGCCTGCCTTCCTTCGCTGCCCTTCCTGCCTTCCTGCCTGCCTGCCTTCCTGCCTGCCCTGCCTGCCTGCCTGCCTGCCTGCCTTCCTGCCTTCCTGCCTTCCTGCTCTTCCTTCCTGCCTTCCTTCCTTCCTGCCTTCCTTCCTTCCTGCCTGCCCTTCCTTCCTGCCTGCCTTCCTGCCTTCCTGCCTTCCTGCCTGCCTTCCTGCCTTCCTGCTGCCTTCCTGCCTTCCTGCCTGCCTTCCTGCCTTCCTTCCTTCCTTCCTTCCTTCCTGCCTTCCTGCCTTCCTTCCTTCCTTCCTTCCTTCCTTCCTGCCTTCCTTCCTTCCTTCCTTCCTTCCTTCCTTCCTGCCTTCCTTCCTTCCTTCCTTCCTTCCCTGCCTTCCTTCCTGCCTTCCTTCCTTCCTGCCTTCCTTCCTGCCTGCCTTCCTTCCTGCCTTCCTTCCTTCCTTCCTGCCTTCCTTCCTGCCTTCCTTCCTGCCCTTCTCCTTCCTTCCTTCCTGCTTCCTGCCCTTCCTGCCTCTCCTTCCTCTGCCTTGCCTCGCCTTCCTCTGCCTTCCCTGGCCTTCCTGCCTTCCTGCCTGCCTTCCTGCCTTCCTGCCTTCCTGCCTTCCTTCCTGCCTTCCTGCCTTCCTGCCTTCCTGCCTTCCTGCCTTCCTTCCTGCCTTCCTGCCTTCCTTCCTTCCTGCCTTCCTTCCTTCCTGCCTTCCTGCCTTCCTGCCTTCCTTCCTGCCTTCCTTCCTTCCTTCCTTCCTGCCTTCCTTCCTTCCTTCCTTCCTTCCTGCCTGCCTTCCTTCCTTCCTTCCTTCCTTCTTCCTCCTGCCTGCCTTCCTTCCTTCCTTCCTTCCTTCCTTCCTGCCTTCCTTCCTTCCTGCCTTCCTTTCCTTCCTGCCTGCCTTCCTTCCTTCCTGCCTGCCTTCCTGCCTTCCTGCCTTCCTGCCTGCCTTCCTGCCTTCCTGCCTGCCTTCCTGCCTTCCTGCCTGCCTTCCTGCCTTCCTTCCTGCCTTCCTTCCTGCCTTCCTGCCTTCCTTCCTGCCTTCCTTCCTTCCTTCCTGCCTTCCTTCCTGCCTTCCTTCCTGCCTTCCTTCCTTCCTTCCTTCCTGCCTTCCTGCCTTCCTGCCTTCTTTCCTTCCTTCCTTCCTTCCTGCCTGCCTTCCTTCCTGCCTTCCTGCCTTCCTGCCTTCCTGCCTTCCTGCCTGCATTCCTGCCTTCCTGCCTTCCTTCCTGCCTTCCTGCCTTCCTGCCTTCCTGCCTTCCTTCCTGCCTTCCTGCCTTCCTTCCTTCCTGCCTTCCTTCCTTCCTGCCTTCCTGCCTTCCTGCCTTCCTGCCTTCCTTCCTGCCTTCCTTCCTTCCTTCCTTCCTGCCTTCCTTCCTTCCTTCCTTCCTTCCTTCCTGCCTGCCTTCCTTCCTTCCTTCCTTCCTTCCTTCCTGCCTGCCTTCCTTCCTTCCTTCCTTCCTTCCTTCCTGCCTTCCTTCCTTCCTTCCTTCCTTCCTGCCTTCCTTCCTGCCTTCCTTCCTTCCTTCCTTCCTTCCTTCCTGCCTGCCTGCCTTCCTTCCTTCCTTCCTTCCTTCCTGCCTTCCTGCCTTCCTTCCTGCCTTCCTGCCTTCCTTCCTTCCTTCCTTCCTTCCTGCCTTCCTTCCTTCCTTCCTTCCTGCCTTCCTTCCTGCCTTCCTTCCTGCCTGCCTTCCTTCCTGCCTTCCTTCCTTCCTTCCTTCCTTCATTCCTGCCTTCCTTCCTGCCTTCCTTCCTTCCTTCCTTCCTTCCTTCCTTCCTGCCTTCCTGCCTTCCTTCCTTCCTTCCTTCCTTCCTTCCTGCCTTCCTTCCTTCCTTCCTTCCTTCCTTCCTTCCTGCCTTCCTTCCTTCCTTCCTTCCTTCCTGCCTTCCTTCCTGCCTTCCTTCCTTCCTTCCTGCCTTCCTTCCTGCCTGCCTTCCTGCCTTCCTTCCTTCCTTCCTGCCTTCCTTCCTGCCTGCCTTCCTTCCTGCCTTCCTTCCTTCCTTCCTTCCTTCCTTCCTGCCTTCCTTCCTTCCTTCCTTCCTGCCTTCCTGCCTTCCTGCCTTCCTTCCTTCCTGCCTTCCTTCCTTCCTGCCTTCCTGCCTTCCTGCCTTCCTTCCTTCCTGCCTTCCTGCCTTCCTGCCTGCCTTCCTGCCTTCCTGCCTTCCTGCCTTCCTGCCTTCCTGCCTGCCTTCCTTCCTGCCTTCCTGCCTTCCTGCCTTCCTTCCTTCCTTCCTTCCTGCCTGCCTCCTTCCTTCCTTCCTTCCTTCCTGCCTTCCTTCCTTCCTTCCTTCCTTCCTGCCTTCCTTCCTGCCTTCCTTCCTTCCTTCCTGCCTTCCTTCCTGCCTTCCTTCCTGCCTTCCTTCCTTCCTGCCTTCCTGCCTTCCTTCCTTCCTTCCTGCCTTCCTCCTTCCTGCCTTCCTTCCTTCCTGCCTCCCTGCCTTCCTTCCTTCCTGCCTTCCTGCCTTCCTGCCTTCCTTCCTGCCTTCCTGCCTTCCTGCCTTCCTTCCTTCCTGCCTTCCTT
This sequence comes from Lemur catta, assembly GCF_020740605.2. Classification (NCBI taxonomy): domain Eukaryota; kingdom Metazoa; phylum Chordata; class Mammalia; order Primates; family Lemuridae; genus Lemur; species Lemur catta. The sequence goes on from NC_059138.1 coordinate 44,108,121, forward strand.
CCTTCCTTCCTTCCTTCCTGCCTGCCTTCCTTCCTTCCTTCCTTCCTTCCTTCCTTCCTGCCTTCCTTCCTTCCTTCCTTCCTTCCTTCCTTCCTGCCTTCCTTCCTTCCTTCCTTCCTTCCTGCCTTCCTTCCTGCCTTCCTTCCTTCCTTCCTTCCTTCCTTCCTTCCTGCCTGCCTTCCTTCCTTCCTTCCTGCCTTCCTGCCTTCCTGCCTTCCTGCCATCCTTCCTTCCTTCCTTCCTTCCTTCCTGCCTTCCTTCCTTCCTGCCTTCCTTCCTTCCTGCCTTCCTTCCTGCCTTCCTTCCTGCCTTCCTGCCTTCCTGCCTTCCTGCCTGCCTTCCTTCCTTCCTTCCTTCCTTCCCTCCCTCCCTCCCTCCCTCCCTCCCTCCCTTCCTCCCTTCCTGCCTTCCTGCCTTCCTGCCTGCCTTCCTGCCTTCCTGCCTTCCTGCCTTCCTTCCTTCCTGCCTTCCTGCCTTCCTGCCTTCCTTCCTTCCTGCCTTCCTGCCTTCCTGTCTTCCTTCCTTCCTGCCTTCCTTCCTTCCTGCCTTCCTTCCTGCCTTCCTTCCTGCCTTCCTGCCTTCCTTCCTTCCTGCCTTCCTTCCTGCCTTCCTTCCTTCCTTCCTTCCTGCCTTCCTGCCTTCCTGCCTTCCTTCCTTCCTTCCTGCCTTCCTGCCTTCCTGCCTTCCTTCCTTCCTGCCTTCCTGCCTTCCTGCCTTCCTTCCTGCCTTCCTGTCTTCCTGCCTTCCTTCCTGCCTTCCTGCCTTCCTGCCTGCCTTCCTGCCTTCCTGCCTTCCTGCCTTCCTTCCTGCCTTCCTGCCTGCCTTCCTGCCTTCCTGCCTGCCTTCCTGCCTTCCTGCCTTCCTTCCTGCCTTCCTGCCTTCCTGCCTTCCTGCCTTCCTGCCTTCCTTCCTTCCTGCCTTCCTGCCTTCCTTCCTTCCTTCCTGCCTTCCTTCCTGCCTTCCTTCCTGCCTTCCTTCCTTCCTGCCTTCCTTCCTTCCTTCCTTCCTTCCTTCCTTCCTGCCTTCCTTCCTGCCTTCCTTCCTGCCTGCCTTCCTTCCTGCCTTCCTTCCTGCGTTCCTTCCTTCCTTCCTTCCTGCCTGCCTTCCTTCCTGCCTGCCTTCCTTCCTGCCTTCCTGCCTTCCTGCCTTCCTGCCTGCCTGCCTTCCTGCCTGCCTGCCTGCCTGCCTGCCTGCCTTCCTGCCTTCCTGCCTTCCTGCCTTCCTTCCTTCCTGCCTTCCTTCCTTCCTGCCTTCCTTCCTTCCTGCCTGCCTTCCTTCCTTCCTGCCTGCCTTCCTGCCTTCCTGCCTTCCTGCCTGCCTTCCTGCCTTCCTGCCTGCCTTCCTGCCTTCCTTCCTGCCTTCCTTCCTGCCTTCCTGCCTTCCTTCCTGCCTTCCTTCCTTCCTTCCTGCCTTCCTTCCTGCCTTCCTTCCTGCCTTCCTTCCTTCCTGCCTTCCTGCCTTCCTGCCTTCCTTCCTTCCTTCCTTCCTTCCTGCCTGCCTTCCTTCCTTCCTTCCTGCCTTCCTGCCTTCCTGCCTTCCTGCCTGCCTTCCTGCCTTCCTGCCTTCCTGCCTTCCTTCCTGCCTTCCTGCCTTCCTGCCTTCCTGCCTGCCTTCCTGCCTTCCTGCCTTCCTTCCTGCCTTCCTTCCTTCCTTCCTTCCTGCCTTCCTTCCTTCCTTCCTTCCTTCCTTCCTTCCTGCCTGCCTTCCTTCCTTCCTTCCTTCCTTCCTACCTGCCTTCCTTCCTTCCTTCCTTCCTTCCTGCCTTCCTTCCTTCCTTCCTTCCTTCCTGCCTTCCTTCCTGCCTTCCTTCCTGCCTGCCTGCCTTCCTTCCTTCCTGCCTTCCTTCCTTCCTGCCGTCCTTCCTGCCTTCCTTCCTGCCTTCCTTCCTTCCTTCCTTCCTTTCTTCCTTCCTTCCTGCCTTCCTTCCTTCCTTCCTGCCTTCCTGCCTTCCTGCCTGCCTTCCTGCCTTCCTGCCTTCCTGCCTTCCTTCCTTCCTTCCTGCCTTCCTTCCTTCCTTCCTGCCTTCCTTCCTTCCTGCCTTCCTTCCTGCCTTCCTGCCTTCCTTCCTTCCTTCCTGCCTTCCTGCCTTCCTGCCTTCCTTCCTTCCTTC
>NC_059138.1:44112743-44120243 GCF_020740605.2 Lemur catta
CCTTCCTGCCTTCCTGCCTTCCTGCCTTCCTGCCATCCTTCCTTCCTTCCTTCCTTCCTTCCTGCCTTCCTTCCTTCCTGCCTTCCTTCCTTCCTGCCTTCCTTCCTGCCTTCCTTCCTGCCTTCCTTGCCTTCCTGCCTTCCTGCCTTCCTGCCTTCCTTCCTTCCTTCCTGCCTTCCTGCCTTCCTGCCTTCCTTCCTTCCTGCCCTTCCTGCCTTCCTGCCTGCCTTCCTGCCTTCCTGCCTTCCTGCCTTCCTTCCTGCCTTCCTGCCTTCCTGCCTGCCTTCCTGCCTTCCTGCCTTCCTGCCTTCCTTCCTGCCTTCCTGCCTTCCTTCCTGCCTTCCTTGCCTTCCTGCCTTCCTGCCTTCCTTCCTTCCTTCCTGCCTTCCTTCCTGCCTTCCTTCCTTCCTTCCTCCTTCCTTCCTTCCTTCCCTTCCTTCCTGCCTTCCCTTCCTGCCTTCCTTCCTGCCTGCCTTCCTTCCTGCCTTCCTTCCTGCGTTCCTTCCTTCCTTCCTTCCTGCCTGCCTTCCTTCCTGCCTGCCTTCCTTCCTGCCTTCCTGCCTTCCTGCCTTCCTGCCTTCCTGCCTGCCTGCCTTCCTGCCTGCCTGCCTGCCTGCCTGCCTGCCTGCCTGCCTTCCTGCCTTCCTGCCTTCCTGCCTTCCTTCCTTCCTGCCTTCCTTTCCTTCCTGCCTTCCTTCCTTCCTGCCTGCCTTCCTGCCTTCCTGCCTTCCTGCCTGCCTTCCTGCCTTCCTGCCTGCCTTCCTGCCTTCCATCCTGCCTTCCTTCCTGCCTTCCTGCTTCCTTCCTGCCTTCCTTCCTTCCTTCTGCCTTCCTTCCTGCCTTCCTTCCTGCCTTCCTGCCTTCCTGCCTTCCTGCCTTCCTGCCTGCCTTCCTTCCTTCCTGCCTTCCTGCCTTCCTTCCTGCCTTCCTGCCTTCCTGCCTTCCTGCCTTCCATCCTGCCTTCCTGCCTTCCTGCCTTCCTTCCCCTGCCTTCCTTCCTTCCTTCCTTCCTGCCTTCCTTCCTTCCTTCCTTCCCTTCCTTCCTGCCTGCCTTCCTTCATTCCTTCCTTCCTTCCTGCCTGCCTTCCTTCCTTCCTTCCTTCCTTCCTGCCTTCCTTCCTTCCCTTCCTTCCTTCCTGCCTTCCTTCCTGCCTTCCTTCCTTCCTTCCTTCCTTCCTTCCTGCCTGCCTGCCTTCCTTCCTTCCTGCCTTCCTTCCTTCCTGCCGTCCTTCCTGCCTTCCTTCCTGCCTGCCTTCCTTCCTTCCTTCCTTCCTTCCTTCCTTCCTTCCTGCCTTCCTTCCTTCCTTCCTGCCTTCCTGCCTTCCTGCCTTCCTGCCTGCCTTCCTGCCTTCCTGCCTTCCTGCCTTCCTTCCTTCCTTCCTGCCTTCCTTCCTTCCTTCCTGCCTTCCTTCCTTCCTGCCTTCCTTCCTGCCTTCCTGCCTTCCTTCCTTCCTTCCTGCCTTCCTGCCTTCCTGCCTTCCTTCCTTCCTTCCTGCCTTCCTGCCTTTCCTTCCTTCCTTCCTGCCTTCCTTCCTTCCTTCCTGCCTTCCTTCCTTCCTGCCTTCCTTCCTTCCTTCCTTCCTTCCTGCCTTCCTTCCTTCCTGCCTTCCTTCCTTCCTTCCTTCCTTCCTGCCTTCCTGCCTTCCTTCCTGCCTCCTTCCTTCCTGCCTTCCTTCCTTCCTGCCTTCCTGCCTTCCTTCCTGCCTTCCCTTCCTTCCTGCCTTCCTTCCTGCCTTCCTTCCTTCCTTCCTTCCTGCCTTCCTTCCTGCCTTCCTTCCTTCCTTCCTTCCCTTCCTGCCTTCCTTGCCTTCCCCCCCTTCCTGCCTTCCTGCCTTCCTGCCTTCCTTCCTTCCTTCCTTCCTTCCTGCCTTCCTGCCTTCCTTCCTGCCTTCCTGCCTTCCTTCCTTCCTTCCTTCCTTCCTGCCTTCCTTCCTTCCTTCCTGCCTTCCTTCCTGCCTTCCTTCCTGCCTGCCTTCCTTCCTGCCTTCCTTCCTTCCTTCCTGCCCTTCCTTCCTGCCTTCCTTCCTGCCTTCCCTTCCTTCCTGCCTCCTGCCTTCCTTCCTTCCTTCCTTCCTTCCTGCCTTCCTTCCTTCCTTCCTTCCTTCCTTCCTGCCTTCCTTCCTTCCTTCCTTCCTTCCTTCCTTCCTGCCTTCCTTCCTTCCTGCCTTCCTTCCTGCCTGCCTTCCTTCCTGCCTTCCTTCCTGCCTTCCTTCCTTCCTTCCTGCCTTCCTTCCTGCCTGCCTTCCTTCCTGCCTTCCTTCCTTCCTTCCTTCCTGCTTCCTTCCTTCCTTCCTTCCTGCCTTCCTGCCTTCCTGCCTTCCTTCCTTCCTCCCTTCCTGCCTTCCTTCCTTCCTGCCTTCCTGCCTTCCTGCCTTCCTTCCTTCCTGCCTTCCTGCCTTCCTGCCTGCCTTCCTGCCTTCCTGCCTTCCTGCCTTCCTGCCTTCCTGCCTGCCTTCCTGCCTTCCTGCCTTCCTGCCTTCCTGCCTGCCTTCCTTCCTGCCTTCCTGCCTTCCTGCCTTCCTTCCTTCCTTCCTTCCTTCCTTCCTTCCTTCCTTCCTTCCTGCCTTCCTTCCTTCCTGCCTTCCTTCCTGCTTCCTTCCTGCCTTCCTTCCTGCCTTCCTTCCTTCCTGCCTTCCTGCCTTCCTTCCTTCCTTCCAGCCTTCCTTCCTTCCTGCCTTCCTTCCTTCCTGCCTTCCTGCCTTCCTGCCTTCCTGCCTTCCTGCCTTCCTTCCTTCCTGCCTTCCTTCCTTCCTTCCTTCCTCCTGCCTGCCTGCCTTCCTTCCTTCCTTCCTTCCTTCCTTCCTTCCTGCCTTCCTTCCTTCCTTCCTGCCTTCCTGCCTTCCTTCCTTCCTTCCTTCCTTCCTGCCTTCCTTCCTGCCTTCCTTCCTTCCTTCCTTCCTTCCTTCCTTCCTTCCTGCCTGCCTTCCTTCCTTCCTTCCTGCCTTCCTGCCTTCCTGCCTTCTTCCTGCCTTCCTGCCTTCCTGCCTTCCTGCCTTCCTGCCTGCCTTCCTGCCTTCCTGCCTTCTTCCTGCCTTCCTGCCTTCCTTGCCTTCCTTCCTTCCTGCCTTCCTGCCCTTCCTTCCTTCCTTCCTGCCTTCCTTCCTGCCTTCCTTCCTGCCTTCCTTCCTTCCTGCCTTCCTTCCTTCCTTCCTTCTTCCTTCCTTCCTGCCTTCCTTCCTGCCTTCCTTCCTTCCTGCCTTCCTTCCTGCCTCCTTCCTGCCTTCCTTCCTTCCTTCCTTCCTGCCTGCCTTCCTTCCTGCCTGCCTTCCTTCCTGCCTTCCTGCCTTCCTGCCTTCCTTCCTTCCTTCCTGCCTTCCTTCCTTCCTTCCTTCCCTTCCTGCCTTCCTTCCTTCCTTCCTTCCTTCCTGCCTTCCTTCCTTCCTGCCTTCCTTCCTTCCTTCCTTCCTTTCCTGCCTTCCTTCCTTCCTGCCTGCCTGCCTTCCTGCCTGCCTGCCTGCCTGCCTGCCTGCCTTTCCTGCCTTCCCTGCCTTCCTGCCTTCCTTCCTTCCTGCCCTTCCTTCCTTCCTGCCTTCCTTCCTTCCTGCCTGCCTTCCTTCCTTCCCTGCCTGCCTTCCTGCCTTCCTGCCTTCCTGCCTGCCTTCCTGCCTTCCTGCCTGCCTTCCTGCCTTCCTTCCTGCCTTCCTTCCTGCCTTCCTGCCTTCCTTCCTGCCTTTCCTTCCTGCCTTCCTGCCTTCCTTCCTGCATTCCTTCTGCCTTCCTGACCTTCCTTCCTTCCTGCCTTCCTGCCTTCCTTCCTTCCTTCCTGCCTTCCTTCCTTCCTGCCTTCCTTCCTTCCTTCCTGCCTTCCTTCCTTCCTTCCTTCCTTCCTGCCTTCCTTCCTGCCTTCCTTCCTTCCTGCCTTTCTTCCTGCCCTGCCTTCCTTCCTGCCTTCCTTCCTGCCTTCCTTCCTTCCTTCCTGCCTTCCTTCCTGCCTGCCTTCCTTCCTGCCTTCCTTCCTTCCTTCCTTCCTTCCTTCCTAGCCTTCCTTCCTTCCTGCCTTCCTGCCTTCCTGCCTTCCTGCCTTCCTTCCTTCCTGCCTTCCTGCCTTCCTTCCTTCCTGCCTTCCTTCCTTCCTGCCTTCCTGCCTTCCTGCCTTCCTTCCTTCCTGCCTTCCTGCCTGCCTTCCTGCCTTCCTGCCTTCCTGCCTTCCTGCCTTCCTGCCTGCCTTCCTTCCTGCCTTCCTGCCTTCCTGCCTTCCTTCCTTCCTTCCTTCCTTCCTGCCTTCCTTCCTTCCTTCCTTCCTTCCTTCCCTTCCTGCCTTCCTTCCTTCCTTCCTTCCTTCCTGCCTTCCTTCCTGCCTTCTCCTTCCTTCCTTCCTTCCTGCCTTCTTCCTGCCTCTTCCTTCTGCCTTCCTTCCTTCCTGCCTTCCTGCCTTCCTTCCTTCCTTCCTGCCTTCCTTCCCTTCCTGCCTCCCTGCCTTCCTTCCTTCCTGCCTTCCTTCCTTCCTGCCTTCCTTCCTTCCTGCCTTCCTGCCTTCCTTCCTGCCTTCCTTCTGCCTTCCTGCCTTCCTTCCTTCCTGCCTGCCTTCCTTCCTTCCTTCCTTCCTTCCTTCCTTCCTGCCTGCCTTCCTTCCTTCCTTCATCCTTCCTGCCTTCCTTCCTTCCTTCCTTCCTTCCTTCCTTCCTTTCCTGCCTTCCTTCCTTCCTTCCTTCCTTCCTGCCTTCCTTCCTTCCTTCCTTCCTTCCTTCCTTCCTTCCTTCCTGCCTGCCTGCCTTCCTTCCTTCCTTCCTGCCCTCCTGCCTTCCTGCCTTCCTGCCATCCTTCCTTCCTTCCTTCCTTCCTTCCTGCCTTCCTTCCTTCCTGCCTTCCTTCCATCCTGCCTTCCTTCCTGCCTTCCTTCCTGCCTTCCTGCCTTCCTGCCTTCCTGCCTTCCTGCCTTCCTTCCTTCCCTTCCTGCCTTCCTGCCTTCCTGCCTTCCTTCCTTCCTGCCTCCTGCCTTCCTGCCTGCCTTCCTGCCTTCCTGCCTTCCTGCCTTCCTTCCTGCCTTCCTGCCTTCCTGCCTGCCTTCCTGCCTTCCTGCCTTCCTGCCTTCCTTCCTGCCTTCCTGCCTTCCTTCCTGCCTTCCTGCCTTCCTGCCTTTCCTTCCTTCCTTCCTGCCTTCCTTCCTGCCTTCCTTCCTTCCTTCCTTCCTTCCTTCCTTCCTTCCTTCCTTCCTGCCTTCCTTCCTGCCTTCCTTCCTGCCTGCCTTCCTTCCTGCCTTCCTTCCTGCGTTCCTTCCTTCCTTCCTTCCTGCTGCCTGCCTTCCTCCTGCCTGCCTTCCTTCCTGCCTTCCTGCCTTCCTGCCTTCCTGCCTTCCTGCCTGCCTGCCTTCCTGCCTGCCTGCCTGCCTGCCTGCCTGCCTGCCTTCCTGCCTTCCTGCCTTCCTGCCTTCCTTCCTTCCTGCCTTCCTTCCTTCCTGCCTTCCTTCCTTCCTGCCTGCCTTCCTGCCTTCCTGCCTTCCTGCCTGCCTTCCTGCCTCCTGCCTGCCTTCCTGCCTTCCATCCTGCCTTCCTTCCTGCCTTCCTGCCTTCCTTCCTGCCTTCCTTCCTTCCTTCCTGCCTTCCTTCCTGCCTTCCTTCCTGCCTTCCTGCCTTCCTGCCTTCCTGCCTCCTGCCTGCCTTCCTGCCTCCTGCCTTCCTTCCTGCCTTCCTGCCTTCCTGCCTTCCTGCCTTCCTTCCTGCCTTCCTGCCTTCCTGCCTTCCTTCCTGCCTTCCTTCCTTCCTTCCTTCCTGCCTTCCTTCCTTCCTTCCTTCCTTCCTTCCTGCCTGCCTTCCTTCATTCCTTCCTTCCTTCCTGCCTGCCTTCCTTCCTTCCTTCCTTCCTTCCTGCCTTCCTTCCTTCCTTCCTTCCTTCCTGCCTTCCTTCCTGCCTTCCTTCCTTCCTTCCTTCCTTCCTTCCTGCCTGCCTGCCTTCCTTCCTTCCTGCCTTCCTTCCTTCCTGCCGTCCTTCCTGCCTTCCTTCCTGCCTGCCTTCCTTCCTTCCTTCCTTCCTTCCTTCCTTCCTTCCTGCCTTCCTTCCTTCCTTCCTGCCTTCCTGCCTTCCTGCCTTCCTGCCTGCCTTCCTGCCTTCCTGCCTTCCTGCCTTCCTTCCTTCCTTCCTGCCTTCCTTCCTTCCTTCCTGCCTTCCTCCTTCCTGCCTTCCTTCCTGCCTTCCTGCCTTCCTTCCTTCCTTCCTGCCTTCCTGCCTTCCTGCCTTCCTTCCTTCCTTCCTGCCTTCCTGCCTTCCTTCCTTCCTTCCTGCCTTCCTTCCTTCCTTCCTGCCTTCCTTCCTTCCTGCCTTCCTTCCTTCCTTCCTTCCTTCCTGCCTTCCTTCCTTCCTGCCTTCCTTCCTTCCTTCCTTCCTTCCTGCCTTCCTGCCTTCCTTCCTGCCTTCCTTCCTTCCTGCCTTCCTTCCTTCCTGCCTTCCTGCCTTCCTTCCTGCCTTCCTTCCTTCCTGCCTTCCTTCCTTCCTTCCTTCCTGCCTTCCTTCCTGCCTTCCTTCCTTCCTTCCTTCCTTCCTGCCTTCCTGCCTTCCTTCCTGCCTTCCTGCCTTCCTGCCTTCCTTCCTTCCTTCCTTCCTTCCTGCCTTCCTGCCTTCCTTCCTGCCTTCCTGCCTTCCTTCCTTCCTTCCTTCCTTCCTGCCTTCCTTCCTTCCTTCCTGCCTTCCTTCCTGCCTTCCTTCCTGCCTGCCTTCCTTCCTGCCTTCCTTCCTTCCTTCCTGCCTTCCTTCCTGCCTTCCTTCCTGCCTTCCTTCCTTCCTGCCTTCCTGCCTTCCTTCCTTCCTTCCTTCCTTCCTGCCTTCCTTCCTTCCTTCCTTCCTTCCTTCCTGCCTTCCTTCCTTCCTGCCTTCCTTCCTTCCTTCCTTCCTTCCTTCCTGCCTTCCTTCCTTCCTGCCTGCCTTCCTTCCTGCCTTCCTTCCTGCCTTCCTTCCTTCCTTCCTGCCTTCCTTCCTGCCTGCCTTCCTTCCTGCCTTCCTTCCTTCCTTCCTTCCTGCCTTCCTTCCTTCCTTCCTTCCTGCCTTCCTGCCTTCCTGCCTTCCTTCCTTCCTCCCTTCCTGCCTTCCTTCCTTCCTGCCTTCCTGCCTTCCTGCCTTCCTTCCTTCCTGCCTTCCTGCCTTCCTGCCTGCCTTCCTGCCTTCCTGCCTTCCTGCCTTCCTGCCTTCCTGCCTGCCTTCCTGCCTTCCTGCCTTCCTGCCTTCCTGCCTGCCTTCCTTCCTGCCTTCCTGCCTTCCTGCCTTCCTTCCTTCCTTCCTTCCTTCCTTCCTTCCTTCCTGCCTTCCTTCCTTCCTGCCTTCCTTCCTGCCTTCCTTCCTGCCTTCCTTCCTGCCTTCCTTCCTTCCTGCCTTCCTGCCTTCCTTCCTTCCTTCCAGCCTTCCTTCCTTCCTGCCTTCCTTCCTTCCTGCCTTCCTGCCTTCCTGCCTTCCTGCCTTCCTGCCTTCCTTCCTTCCTGCCTTCCTTCCTTCCTTCCTTCCTGCCTGCCTGCCTTCCTTCCTTCCTTCCTTCCTTCCTTCCTTCCTGCCTTCCTTCCTTCCTTCCTTCCTTCC